>NW_024423343.1:10510862-10530414 GCF_017311325.1 Ursus maritimus
GGGGGGGGGGGGGGGGGGGGACACATTGCAAAGAGGTGAGGTCAAAGGGTAGTTATCTGCGTGCCAGGGGCTCTCTACTAGTTAGATAACATGGGGTCTTCTGTGTGCCACCTCAGGGAAGATCAGAATAAGCTTTCCTGCATTCCTGCCGGGGTTGACATTAATCTCCACAGCACCCGGAAAGCCCCAAGGGAGGTCACTGCTCCCGCATGAGCAAGATGGAAGGACAAAGATAGAGTCAGTGTTGTCAGCACTCCTACAGATACGAAGCAAAACGGGGCATAATTCTCCAGAGAAATAGACAACTTGATAAGAGATTTTAAATCTCCTATCCTGGCAATTGATAGAACAAATAGCCAATATTAGGGGGAAAATAAGGTAATCTGGATGATGTTATCCACTGCCTTACCATTGGTATTTACACACCAATAATTATAGGGTACACACTTTTTAAAGTGTGTTTGATAAGTTCACCACAATAGACCATATGCTTAACCACGAAACATCCTTCAATAATTTAGAAAAACTGAAATTACCCATCTTTTACCAAAATGGAATTAAATTAGGAACACCTAATAAGAAGATATTTAGGAAAACAATACTGAGATTAAAAAATATAGGTGGGTCAGAGAAGAAATCACAAAGGAAAGTAGAAAATATTTCTAACTGAATAATAGTACACATATATTTCAATATT
Source organism: Ursus maritimus (assembly GCF_017311325.1). Classification (NCBI taxonomy): domain Eukaryota; kingdom Metazoa; phylum Chordata; class Mammalia; order Carnivora; family Ursidae; genus Ursus; species Ursus maritimus. The sequence goes on from NW_024423343.1 coordinate 10,511,560, forward strand.
TATGGGATGCAACTAGCTAGATAGAGGGAGATATGCAGGTTTATATGCCCTTATTTGAAAAAAAGAAAAGAAAATCACGACTGAAGATTCAAACAAGAGTCCAACAAAAAAATTACAAGTAAATTAAAAAGAAATATTAGCAACAGTAATAATAGCAAGAAAAAAATCTGTGAAATAGAAATAGGACAAATGATTGAGAAATTGATCAAAACAAAAAGTTGCTTCTATTAAAAATTCTAGAAAGTCAGTCAACCCCATCTAGATTGACAAAAGAAAAAGACAAAGAACACAAACTAATAATATGAAGAATGAAAGAGGGGTTGTTAACTACAGATCCTATAGGTACTGAAGTGATAATGATGTAATATTATAAACAGTTCATGCCTCAGAAATCTTAGGAAAAATGAACAAATTCCTTGAGATAATGGTATTTGTCAAAACTGACGTATGATAAAAAATCTAAATATCTCTACATCTATTAAATAATTTGAATTCATTATCATAAACCTCTATGCAAATAAAATTTCAGATGGAGAGTGTCACTAGTGAATTCTATCAAATATTTGAGAAAGAAATTAATCTCATTCAGAAATTATAGGCAGAAGGAATGCTTTCTAAATCATTTTATGAAATTGCCATAATAGTCACACCAAAAACTGACAGTCACTACAGATACCCATTAAAATATCCCTCATAAACATAAATATATGTAAAAAGTGTAATACTTAATGACCAAATAGAGTTTTCTCAAAATGTAAGGTAGGCATCAATCAATTTAAGTTGACATATCAATAGACCAACAGCAACATACACCTTTTGATTACATCAATTGTGCAGAAAAACTATTCAACACTCAATCATGATAAATACACTCAGCAAACAAGGAATACAAAGGAAATTCCTCCAACTGAAATAACAACTATGAAAAATCTACAGCTAGCATCATGACTAATGATAAAATATTGATGTTTCCTCCTAAATTTGGGGACCAGGCAAGGATACATACTCCTACTCCTATTTAAAATTGTAAGAAAAAGTAGCCAGTAAGAAAGAAGGAAAGAAAGAAAGAAAGAAAGAAAGAAAGAAAGAAAGAAAGAAAAGAAGTAAATTTTTTTCCATATGCAGATGACTTAACTGTTTTTGTATAATATCCTAAAGCATCTATAAAGTAACGTCAGAAACTAGTAAAGGAATTTACTATAGTTTTAGAATACAAAGCTAATGCATAAAAATCAGCTGTTTTTTGTATATTAGCAACAAATATATGGAAAATAAAATAAGCCAATTATTATACAATAGCATCAAAATATTAAATCATTAAGATTATATTTAATCAAGGACACACAAGAAATGTACACTGTAAAGTAAAAAAAGAAAAAGAAAAACTTCTAGGAAAAATTCAAGAAGACCTAAATAAATGCAAAGATGAACTATGTTCATGGATTGGAAGACTTGATATTATTAAGACACTATTTCTGTCCAAAGTGATCGATAGAATCAACACAATTACAACCATTATTTTAGTAGATGAAATTTTGGTATAAGTAGACATGCAAATTCTGAAATTTATATGGAAAGGCAAAGAACATAGATGTCCCAAATAATCTTGCAAAAGAATGAATTTAAACATTTACATTGCCTGGCTTTATTAATACTTCAAGTATGGTAACTGGGAAAGTGTGATATGGACATAAGTATTGACAAACTGATCAATAGAGCAGCATAGACTTATAGTCTATACAGCTCTTTGGTTTTCAGTAGAAGTGCGAAGGGAATCTGGAGAAGAAGAAGAAGAAGAAGAAGAAGAAGAAGAAGAAGAAGAAGAAGAAGAAGGGGAAGGAGAAGGGGAAGAAGAAGGAGGAGAAAAAAAAAGAAAAGAAAAGAAAAGAAAAGAAAAGAAAAGAAAGGAAAAGAAAAGAAAGAAGAAAGAAGAAAGAAGGAGAAGGAGAAGAAGAAGAAGAAGAAGAAAAGGCTTTTCAACAAGTGATGCTGGAATAATTGGATATCCACATGGAAAAAAAATAATATCCTACTTTCTACCACACATAAAAGTAATTAGAGATGGAATATTGACCTACATGGAAAAGCTAAAACTATAAAGGTTTTACAAGAAAATGTTATAGAATACCTTCATGACTTCAAAGTAGAAAAATATTCCTGGATCACAAAAAGCAGTAAGAGAAATATTGATGTCAGGTTTCATTAAGTTAAAAAATCTTTTTATAAGAAACACCATTAAGAAAATTAATAGGCAAGTAATAGACTTGGAGAGAGTATTCAAAAAGCATATCTGACGAAGTATCGGTATCCAGGATATATAAACTTTTACAACTTAGTAACAAAATACAAGAAACTCCCTAAGATATGGACAAAGTTTAAATAGACATTCCCAAAGTTATCCAAATGGTATAAGCCTCAAAAAAGTTGAAGTCATTAGATACATTCAAATTAAAACCACAATGAAATAATACTTCATATTCAACAGAATAGCTAAAAATACAAAGGTGGGTAACATTAATTGTTACTGAGGATGTGGAGCAAGTGAAATTTTCACATGTTTTTGGTGGGAAACTAAACTGGTACAACTAGTTTGGATAAAGAGCTGGTATTTTCTTTTAAAAATAAGCATACACCTACCCAGCAATTCTAATCCTATGTAGTTACTCAAAAGAATTGATAATGTATGTCCATCAAAAGATTTTTGCAAGATTGGTCATAGTATATTTAACCATAAAAACCCGAATTGGAAAAACCTAGGTGTCCATCAGTAGGGGGATGGATAAACTGGTATATTCATACAATGGAATATTCCTCAGCCATAACAAAAGAATGAACTATTAATACATGGGACGAATAAATGAGTCTCGAAAACATTATGCTGAGTGAAAGAACCTTTACATAAAAGAGTCCATACTTTACCTATGATTCCATTTATATAAAGTTCCAGAATAGACAAAGTTAGCCTATAACATGAAAAAAAAAATCTGGGCAGAAGTTGCTTTCGAGGTAAGGGGGGTAGGAATTTACTGGGAAGTGGAATTTGATAACTCTGGTAATGTTCTAAACATGACAGGGGTTTGGGTTACCTTACTGTGCTCATTTGTCAAAACTCAACATATGTACACTTAAATTTGTGCACTTCTGGAATGTTTAGTTTATATCAAAACAAAAATACACTGTAATGAAATGCATGCTGAAGCACTTGGAGGAAAACTCAGTGTGGTCTTATCTTAAAGCATTACATTGAAGTGCCTCAAAGTATGTGATGGGTTAATTGGTGGGCAGACAGACGGATACAGGGATAGTTATGTGTTAAATATGGTTAGTAAAACCCTCAGGGTTCTGAGATCAAGCCTCATGTTGGGCTTTGCACTGGGCATGGAATCTGCTTGGGATTCTCTCTCTCCCTCTGTCTCCACTTTCCCCTCCCCCAAAAATGTTGAAAAGGGAAATAAAAAACAAATAAAATCAGAAATGAGAAAGATATCTACAATATGCAATTAAGGAGGATAATAAATCAGCTGATAGAGATGTTGGAGAACAAGACTCCAGAGTGTTCACCAAATGGGATTACTACCGGTGACTCTGGGTTTAGACACTACTGCAGCCACTCGAGGTTCTCATTACCACTGGGGGTGGAGGGCTTCTCCCTGGGCAGAGTTTGCTGTGCGACTGGGAGACAGCCAGGCGGCTCCTGAATGAAAAGAGGGCATGGCAACTGAGATGTGTGTTCATTGTTGTTTAACCTAAATTCAGATCTCCCTCCTCTGCTGCGGTGAGGAGACTGCTCAAGGTCATCTTCCTCCAGGTCAAAAGACATAGCAGGAGCGAGGACAGGGGTTTGCAAAGACACTGAAGGCCTCAGGTTACTGGTGCAGCTGACCTTGCAAAGGGGACCAAAGCTGTCAGTAGTTGGCTCCATGCCTCATTCCTGAGTGGATTGCGTCCACCCAAGTGAATCTTTATTTTCGACTAGCTAGCAAGATATCTCAAATACAATCAAATAGGCAATTATGCGGCATTGGATTTAAATTCAGAGATTTAGTGTATGCGATACGGATTGGGAAGCCATGAGAGTAAATTCCTGATAACAGAACAATTATCCCCAAATTAAGACTTAGGGGATGCTTATCATTAGATGGTGGAAAGTGTTTGAAAGTATTCAGGAGCAAGGAGAGTAAATCAGCAGAACATCAAAACAGAAAAGGTAGGAGAGACTTAGGAATAAATATTAAAAGAAATCCATAGAAAGAGGACAAAATGACGGTGGATTGTGTGACTAAGGGGTCCCTGGTTGTTTACTGTTCGCACCAGAGAGGAGGGAGTAAAAAAGGTGACTGGTAAAGTCTCAGTCCCTTCGAGCTTCTGTAACAATATCCTAGAGATTGGGAAGCTTATCAACAACAGAAATTTAATTCTCACATTTCTGGAGGCAGAGAGTGTGAGGTCAAGGTGCCAGGGGGTCGGGTGAGGTCTCTGCTCCTGGTTCATAGCCCGGGCCTCTCGCTGTGTCCTCACACGGTGCCGGGGGCTGGGGAGCCCTCTGGAGCCTCCTTTATAAGGTGGATCCCACTTACGAGGGCTCCCCCCTCATGGTTTAAGCACTGCCCAAAGGCCCCGCCTGCTAATAACCTTTGGGGGTTAGACTTCAACATGTGAATCCGGGGGACACATTTAGACGGTAACAGGTAGACAGGACATGAGGAGACAGATGTTGATTGCCTGGAGGTTTTGCCTCAGAAAGAGGAAGGCTGGGCTAATGCCCCAGCTCCCTAACCCTATCACCCAACAGCCTCCTGATGAATAGCGAGGGAGCACAGCTCTTACAGGGCAAATACCCTCCTGTCGCCATGAAGAAGTATCCTTTCTATAAATGTCACACCCAGGGCTCCTTAGAGTGTGCAGCCAACCCAAAACAATCCTTTTGTGAATGGAAATCTCAGGGGCTCGTATGTGACTCGTTAGATTGCACATGTCCTGAAATAGGGCAGCCGTGTCCCTTACTGTTTCAGCAAGTTGTGTTCAAAGGGAGAGCAGCCTACGCCTAATCTCTGTTTGCCGTAGCTGCCAAAACATATTACAACATATAAAGGAGGCAGTCAGCTGAATTACAAGTGAATCCCTTTCTGAGAAGATGACATCTCGGTACAGGCTGCCAAAAGAGCGGCAGAGACACTAAGTCAAGCCAAGAAAGGAAAAGCTGAAGAACAGAGAGGGCCGTCTCTCATGTCCTGTGTGAGGCAGGAGCGTTCGGCGATCCAGAAGTTAACCTGATCCAGAAGTTACCTGGGGGGGAGGGGAGCGGACTTTGAATCAGCACGTTCATGCCTAAGCATCGGAAGGGTAGACCTTCAGGCTGAGACGTACGTATACGAGCTCTGGGGGTAAAGGTGAAGTCTACGCTAATAAAGAACACAAATGTAGCCAAAACTGAATTCTGGAAAACTGAATTCAATGAGCAGAAGGCTATCGTAAGCAATCGAGGAAGACTCGAAGCCATCTTACAGACACCATTTACTTACCATGTCAGGGCCCCAACATGGGTGTCCCCCTCTTCAATTAAGGACTTGTTAATTAATTGGCTAGATAATACCTGACACTGGAACTGAATGCAGAGGTAGAATTAGGAGGGGAAAAGGCTGGTTGGGGAGAAACACCTATGTCAGAAGAGGACGGGAACAGGATTGGACGGAGGGAGCCACCCAGCCAGGAGGCAGGCGGCAATGCCTCTGCCAGCCCCAAGGGGGCGTTCTGGAGCAAAGCCTGCCTGTATGACCTGCCTCAAGCAGAAATGACATTAGTCCCTGGGGGCAGGCTGGAGCATAACCTGGGGGGATCTTAAAGGAACAAACAGCTGAGGCCGTCAGCTAACCACAGCCCTCAAAGGAGACAGTTCTAAAGGGGAATCTGAGAGGCACATCTGTGTGTATTCACAATCCCATAGCACAGATAAGAACCATCTGCTTCAGCTCCTACAGAGCCCAGAGAACAGGCCACCATCCGGCTCCCTTCAGCTCTTCACCCCAGAGACGAAAGCAGACGACGACCAGTCCCCAGGAATCATAAATGAACAGGAACTAGAAGACTCTAGAAAGTCATCACAGAGCACTGTTCACCACCACCGAGAAGGGGAATGTACTAGGGGTGATCACTGAGAGTCCCCCAATTGGGGGCGGAAGAACAGACTAACTGTTCACCCTGAGTGTAGATGGGTGGATTCGGGGAGACTAGGGGCCGGGGACTTGTGGTTGTAAAACACGTAGTACTCCTCACTCCTTTCTCCTTGTGTGAGCAATGTGCTCGGTCCCTCTTCCTCCGGAGGGGAGACTGTAAACATAACGCAGAATTCTGGTAACTCTGGGGAAGTCAAGGATGGCAGCACACAACATCGAAAGAGTTCCCATGCTTCTTCTCAGGTCAGAGTCCCAGGAATGATGACCACTGGGAAACCTTAGGGCCAGGATGGATGCAATCAGCGGTGTAAACTCAGGGAAGCAACGCTTTCCTTGGAAAACATTATCTAGATACATTAGACATCCACCAGTGTTTGCCTTTTGATATTTCTTATGTTTAAACAGTTTCTCACCAAGTTCAATGATTACTAGAAAACTGTGACGATCAGAATGCAAGGCCAAAATAGACATTAGTGTGTCTGCTTAGTAGGTCCATGGTTGATCTAGACTATTCAACAGTATTTAAGAAGATGAATAGTATCACCTTGAAATGTAGACTCTAAAGATGGGGCTGACAGGAAATCAGAAAAAAGGGTGTTTGGGGTGAAGTAGCTAAAATGTTATATTTTATCAACAATTTTATTCCACAAGGGCAAGACAAATTCTTGACCTTTATATTTATTTTTAGAATTATTAGGGAAGAGAAATAGGCATTAAAGACTGTGCCTGTTCTATTGACTTCAGGAAATGACTGTCAAAAAAATCACCTAGGTTCCAACAGCCACGGGGACTTTCTGAAGGGTAAACATTTTTCTGCTTCACGCCCTTCAGGAGGATTTCATGTCCCGCCGATGGCCCTTGTTCTCAGAAACAACCTCTACTTTGCTTGGGTTGCAGCCAACTCTACTTCTTCCTCCAACTCCTGTGCGTATCTTTCCTCTTCTGTCTTCCTGCTTGTCTCCTACTTCTTGTCTGTTTCCTTCACTGTCATTGAGTGTCTTCCATATACATCACACGGAACGTTCAACCCTTGTGGAGAACTTGAAACAGTACCAGCATCCCTGAGGGAGACCGAGGCTCAGCCAGTCAGAGAGGTATGCTCACATCTCTTCCCCCCACAGCATCCTCCTCTGTTATATTTACCTTTATTTATCTCTTTATAAAAGGAGAGCCACTAAGTACATGTTAAAGTGTCACTCTGGCAATGTATTTAAATATTTTCCTGATGTAGTTTTTGTGGGTTTTTAACTGTTGATGGACATTAATAATGTGACTTGTGAGTAGTGGGAAAAAAATCAAAATTAAAGCAGGAAGAAGTTGGTCTAAAATGAAAGATGTACTCAAGGTAATTAGAAGCTGGTACATGCATGTTGCTAAGTGAAAGAAACCAGTCTGGGGAGGCTACATAGTGTATATTCCAACTCTATGAGATTCTGGAAAAATGAAAAACTACAGAGACAGTAAAACAGATCAGTGGTTGCCAGGAGAATGAATAGATGGAACATGGGACTTTAGGGCACTGTTACTATTCCATGTGATAATGTAATGGTGAATGCGTGGCGTTATGCATTTGGCAAAACCCATAGAACCGTAGAAGACAAAGAGTGAACCCTGATGCAAACCAGGGACCTCAGTTAATGACAACGTACCAATATCGGTTTGCCAGTTTTAACAAATGTGCCTCACCAGTGCAAGATGTTAATCATAGGGGGGAGACTGCAGAGTGGGGGGCTGTGGGGGGCAGCAAGGATAAGGGAACTCTGTACTTTCTGCCCAATTTTCTGTAAACCTAAAACTGCCCGAGAAAATAAAGTCTATTATTTTTTTTAAAGGACTTCCTTAAAAAATAGCTGGTATAGGAAGAAGGTTGGCTAATGTCCAGATACCAAAATATACCCCAATTTTAGGACATATTTTAGAGTTGTTAGATGGGCTGCCCGCTAAATGTCTGAGTCCCGAAGAATAATGCCAAGTGGCTTTAAATCATGAACAAAGAACAAAGAGAAATGATTCTAATACAAATTTCCATTTTTCTCTATTCACTACAGACAGCGTGCGCATGCCTTTAAGTCATGGGCAGATGGCTCAGTGACAGGCGGTGGGTATTCATATGTGCGGGACTGAATCTCATTACACTCTAACAAGAAGATCATAATGGAGACAATCAAAACCAAGTCTGGCTAATCATATGCAAGAGGCACTGATTTTTTTTTTTTTTTAAACTCGGGGCAGGGACATTTTCATGCCATCTGAGAAATCTGATGATGAATGTTACTTTCATTATCTTTTATTTCCTTTGTCCCTTAAAGATCTAAGTGAACCGATGCAATTTAAAAACTAATTTCCAATTACATTACAGTTATTTTTATTATTGTGTTTTCCCTCAATATTACATAAAGGAGACCATCTCTTTGTCTTGCTTATTATTATTATCTTGCCAGAAGTCCTTTAAAAATCTCTGTTATAAAAGCACATTCTACCCCTTAAAATATGTGCAATCGAGAACAAAAAGAGTCTCAGTATAACCCGCTGGTATCATCATCAACAAATTCACTGAATTTCAATACATAGCAAATTACACAGGCCTCTATTTCAGTTTATAATGTAAACTACATAGCATGGACCAGACTTATTTTAAAATGCATTGAAAATACGAGCAATCTCATATATTTTGTGGAGCTCATTTAATTAAGAATATGCATCCATGCAAGACCGTTTGGGGAGCAGAAATAGTGGAATATTTGTTTTTTTCAAAATTATGAAGAACTTCAAAAATCTATGTCGATTTTAAAATGATCACTCTGTGTGTGGCCTGTAAGCATCCTGGGACAGGTGCGATTTCAAGAAACTCTTTCAGCCATAAAAGGGAATAAGCTTAGTAAACCTGAAAATGCTAACACACCAAGGGGTGTGGATATACATGAAAGAAATTGAGTTAATAAACCACAGGAGAGGTAAAGGGATGGCGGGTGCTTCTCAGGGAACTGAGGGTTCCAGCAAGATAGATGTCTGGGGCCGATGGTGTAAGTGAGACTAGGTGGGCACTGAAATGAGAAGACAATGTTTTGAGTTGGGTGGGGATGAGGTAGGGGTTGGTTTAAGCAAACAGACAGACAATTCACCAAAATGTCTTGAGATAAACGGCCAGAAACACCAGGTATAATGATGCAAGCTATTTTCAATGCATAGCTGAGGTGTCAAGAAAGAAGGGAAAGAATGGGAACAATGGCACAGCTTTCCTGGAGGTGTGTCAGAGAGAGACAATACCCAGACTTGGGGACTGGGCTGTCATTTCTTTAGGAATCCAGGAAGAGAGGTCTTCAGCCCACGTGAAGTGGATCATGATTAAGAAATTCTCCGTACCTTCAAGGAAAAGAATCCAGCTAATAAATTCATTCATCCACATGAAAAGGCAAGGGGCAACCTTGTCTACCCTTTGCCAGTGTNNNGGGAAAAGATGCTTCTAAATCCCAGGCCTGTCCGTTCAGGTGGTTTGGAGTGGGAAAATAAAATATCTGATCCAGAAAACCCTGTTTTGGTTTTCTAGGCCTATGGAGATACTAGCATGCATTTGACAAAAGAAAAGGCAAAACTGCCTTGGACCCATGCTGTGTAGATTCCCAGGTAGAGCTCTTTTAATTTAAGTCTCCAGTCCAAAATTATAAAACTTGCAGGAGAATAAGCCCCCATTAGCAAGAGACAGCACATGCAAAAAAGCAGGAATAGAATCCTGAGAATTTCCAGTAAAATAATCATGCAGTAGAAGCTATAAAAGAAATAGATTTAAATGTTTAAAAGTATTAAAAAAAAAAAAAGATGCTGAGAACATAAGAAAGTGGCACCCTAACAAAAGATCTGGTCAGTTAAACATAATAATAGGTGTCCCAGAAGTTAAATGAAAGCATAGTCACTCAAATTCAGTTCTTAAGGGATGAATAAAATTGTAGATTAGATACAGCTGAAGAAAGAATCGGCGGGAAGGAAAATTAATCCAGACAGGCCTTCTCAATCTCAATCTTTATTCAAATCTCCTGACAACTTTTAAAATGCCAGTGGCCAGACAACACTCCACACCAATTAGATCAAAATCACTGAAGAAAAGATGTAGGCGTCAGTCTTTTTTACGGTTCCATGAATGAGTACAGCGTGAGGCTGTTCCAGCAAGAGCTGCCTCAGAAACAGTACACAAGAAATTGGTTGAAACTAACCAATGGAAGTAACGCTATCCAAAGGGAAAACACCTCCCCCCACACACACATATGAGGGTTGCTGTACTATATTTTTTGACCGCCTTTCCTGTGCCAGACACCATAGGTAAATGAGACACAGAAATTAAGAATTTCAAGGTGCACGATTAAGCACAATTACCACAAAATCCAAACCTACCGATGTGATGCTTTTACCAGGAAGCTAGATGGCAGCTGAAATTTCACTGTAACATGAACAGAGTTGCATTGCGACAGAGGAAAATTCAGAAATCTCAATCCATTGGGGTTTATGCGTGTAAAACTATTGTGTGTTTTCCCCAATACCTGTGCCCATCGGTGCTGTACTGAGCACACACACTCAGTCTTTGTTCCTTCTGCTCTGGGGGACCCAGCAGCAACTGAGTTTCCTCCTCAACTATGGCCAGCTCTCCAGAGTCTTCAGGTCTTTTAGGTCTCCTCTTGCCTGGGGGATCTCAGCCCCTTTCCTGTTGGGAAAGGAAGGAATAGGCTCTCCATGAGCGGTGAACTTACTGCTTTGACCCAGTCCCTCCTAATGTGCATGGTGATGGCAGGAAAATGTGGGGGGGGGGCGGGGGGTGGATGGTAGTAGGGTCTGAGCAGAGCCTTTCAGGATACCTGTGGGAAGGTGGATGAGCCCCTGTGATGATGACTCAATAATTCTAGAATGTGCCGTTCTTCGTGTTAAGCCATCACCTGAGTCTGGGGTCACTGGAAACATCTCACTTCACACCACGCATGGGAATAACATGAATGATATTTCATGAGCCCAACCTTAAAAGTAAATTAAAAATGAACACAGCCTTAAAAATACATTTAAAACGAAAAAATTAATAAACTGTTTCCCCTGGCCATATCCTTTTCTCTCAATTAATAATTCATAGCACCTATTTTTAAAAATATGCAGTGTACTTGATTGTTACACTTTTTCAATAAACCTTTAAAATTCTTGAAATGTTGACAAATCCCAGTATTTCAGAACTGTTTCTTGGAATGAGTTCCATTTAATTTCATTTCTTGGAATGAATTCCAAATTTAAAGTTTAAAATGTTGCCCATATTTAAAAACAGTCAGACAGTGATATTAATATTTTCCAATTCACTAGTTTGCTATAATTTATATTGATTAAATAATTCTCATTATAGATAATGGAACAAAGCACATCTCATTAGAAATACAGCTACAGAGCCCTGATTCCTACCATTTTCTGCATTGTACTGTCACCTACTGGCTAATTTTATCATGGCACATTAGCTAGAACAATCATTTTCCATTACCAGTACTGTCATTTAGAAAAAAAAAAAAAATCAGAGCAAGGACAATCCAGACATTAGCACATGCCCACTATTATACCCCACTGTTCATCTATCTTGACAAAAGACTCGTGAAATCCTTTTTAAAATCACAATAATTTTATTGACCTTGCTGGGTTATTTAATAAAACAAAGAAATATTATATTTTTAAAATATTTTGGTTAAAAATTTTTAGAATAAGAGAAATAGAGGATTCCTAGAAATAATTTTTTATGTTATTTATTTTTTAAAATATTTTTTTAAATATTTTATTTTTAATTAATCCCTACACTCCAATGTGGGGCTTGAACCCACAACCCCTAGATCAAGAGTGGCACACTCCACCAACGGAACCAGCTAGGTGCCCTAGAAATTATATCTTTAAATTTGTCATTCTGCATATGAGAAAATGTAGGCCCAGAAGGAAAAACATATAAGCATTTGTTGCAGGTCTCATAGCTAGTTGGTAAATTCAGATGAAAACCCCAGGAATTGTTGACTCATGGCTAGAGATTTTTCTGTAATTTGGCTTTATTAGCTAACAAAACTGTCTCACTACTTTATTGGAGAAAGCATCATGGAAATAATCAGATGAGAGATGAGGGAAACTCAATCATCATTTTATGGAATAAAATTAAAGGTCCCATGAAACAAATGTATGTGGACAAAGCTTGCTGCGTGGAGAGCAGAAGGGAGTTTTGGAGGGACATGAACTCGGGGTAGCGCATCAGCTCGAAGTGAAGCTCGTTAGTGTCATGCAACCAATATTTTCATTAAGACAGGAGATATCTATCATTGTTGCTCTATTTGTGGTTACATGAAAGAAACATACTCTATAAGCCCCAGGAGTTATATAGGAAAAAACAGAGAAAGGTTGAATTACCTTTGGTCTTAATACCTGATCCTACATTAAAAAAAAAAAAAAAAAAAAAGGAAAAGGCTGCCAAAAACAGTTTTTCCTTTTATTTTTTCAAATCTTTGTTTGATTTCATCACAGTTTTTTAAATTTTTTTTAGTGTTAAATCATGTGTGAGTTTGACAATTCCAAGTCATAGTCAAAGAATGATCAGAGTAGTCTTTTAACTAGAATAACTGGGAAAATCTTACGGAAGTTATTACTTTTCTTTAACCAGTTCGAAAAATCCCAAATTAAAAGAGATAATAATTTTTAAAAGCAATCAAATATACAGTTGGACAGGAATGATCTTATTTTTAAAAATTCCACCTATGTGCTTTAAAAAGATGAAGGTTTTCTGCTACTTGTGTGTGATAACCGAATTAGAAGCAAACAGATGACTAATACAAAGTACTTTAACTGTGGTCTTGGTCATAAAACCAAGTGTTAAAAATAGGAGGCTCTTCAGTAGAAATAAAGCACCTAAAGATAAAAGAAGAAAACTTCTCTTGGAACTGACATCCTCAGCATCACCTGGGAATTGGTAAGAAAGGTAAATGGTCAGGCCTAATGGAAACATCCTGAATCAGAACGCCCAGAATGGGGCTCAGAAACGGGTCCTGTAGGTGGGGCACCGGGGCGGCTCAGCCAGTCAAGGGTCCGATTCTTGGTTTCTGCTCAGGTCCTGATCTCATGGGTGGTGGGAGGGAGCCCTGCCTCGGGCTCTGTGCAGTGCACAGTCTGCTTGAGATCCTCCCTCCCCCTCTGTCCCTCCCTCCACTTTCCCTCTCCTTCAAATGGATAAATAAATCTTTAAAAAGGAAAAAACAACATCAACAAAACCCAAAACATGTCCTTTGGGTGATTTAGGCCTACAGCAGAGCTTTAGAAGTAACGGTCAGTCCTACGATCGACCCTATTCCTCCTTGTCTTCAGATAATTTACCCATAAAGAGCAAAACCTCACAGTTAACATGAATGGTGTTTTCAATCTATTGCCTCTCAGCTCCCAATCACATTTTTTTTGTTCAAATTGCTGATGGTTTCTGTCTCTCTGGACCTCGGATGATTAGTTAGCTTCTCCATCAGATCGTTCTAGAATACAGGATCAATTCATGCGTTGCATCAACTTGCAATTCACATGACCCCAGACACATCTAAATCGCATTGTTATTTAGATAGACACATAATTTAATTTTTATTAAGAAAACTATTTTTATTAAGAAAAACAGAATAATTTTTATTAAGAAAAAACTCTCATCAAGCTAAGCATATTGGATAATTTTTAATATCGTTTGGAATCATCCATGCTGAAGCTCTACCTGCTTTTAGTAGTAATAATAATGCCTTACAGACACCTGATCCGAATCGTTTCCAAAGCATTTTTCCTTTTATTACATATGATTTTGAACATAATTCCTGTGGTGGAAGAGACTTCCAGCAGCACCTGTAAGAGTTATAACAGCGATGCCTGTGCCTCCCGCGGGGCCATACTGAACATCGCAGGGGCCATCAATGGATGACCCCTCGGCCAAAGCTTCTCTGAGTAGCAGGTGAAGCAGAGAAATCTTCATTATGCAGCTCTCCCTGACCCTGAGCCCTGAACGAACAGTTCCAGAGTTTATAATGTGTTTTTAGCAGAGAAGTGTTCTACTAGTAGCACCTGGGCCCTGTTGACAGAATCCTTGACCCTATGGAAATTGATATCAGATGAAAACATAAAAGCGGGACTGGCCCAGGCTGCAGAATGCTTGGGAGACCTAACTTGCTTCCTTAAGGTTGCCCCACGTTATTGGGATTTTAGGATTCCAAATTTCTAGACTAGATCACCAACAACATTTCTGAAGTTTTCTTTCAGTTAAAGAGGCATCATTTCTCCCGTGACAACTTTCCCCAGCCTCTGCTACTTTCAGAACACCCTCCCCATCTCACGACATAGTCATCTGCCCTTGGAAGCAGGGGTGAGGATGGAACTTTGGAGAGCCTGGTGCATGGCTGGTATTTAGACCCATAACAGGACGACGGTGGGTTTTTTTGGTTTTTGTTTTTTGGTTTTAGTTCTGTTTCATTTTGTTTTAAGTGGAAAGTCTGTGTTTTTCTCAACAGCACTTACTACCATGTGAGCCACTATAGGTCTTATTATAATTTTTGCATTATTTGTCTCTTCACCCCCCTCCAAGCTGCCAGGTAACATACAGTCCCCCAATTAAATTAGAATTTCAGAGAATTAATGCATAACTTTTTAACACAGCTGTGTCCCCTGCAATAGTTGGAACATACTTACGTTAGAAAAAAAATGTTGTGAGTATCTTCCATGCAATATTTGACATACACTTGCACTGAACAACAAATATTTTTGTATGACCCAAATATTATATGGAACATAGTTATACTAAAACTTATTCGTTGCTTATCTGAAATTTAAACGTACCTGAGCCTTTGCATTGCCCTTCCCTCACCCTTCATCCTCCACTCCCCAGTGGCTACGGTGGAAGTTTCAGGAAAACACTTGCTTTGTTTTCATTCCTGCTTTATGTGTCTTCTGTCCTCCTACATCCTAGAGAAGTGCATGGCACTTAGTAGGACCCTGACAGATGTTTGGAAAGGAGAGGCTTCTGTTTCCTGGTGAATTTGCTTCCTAACAGAGTCCAGTCTCACAAAAGAAGGGAAGGGTATAGATTCAGGGACACAGCCTCCCCAACAGGAGGGCCAAGTGCCTGCAGGACATGCCAGCACCCCTCCCGCAGAATTACTGGAACATACGGTCCAGGATTTTAGAACAGCCATTGGTGTGCACCAGAATAGATAAGGATGGGAATTAACTCTAGGAATCAAGGATAAGAAGTCGTCAAAAAGAAGACAGTGGAACCAGGGCGCCTGGGTGGCACAGCGGTTAAGCGTCTGCCTTCAGCTCAGGGCGTGATCCCGGCGTTATGGAATCGAGCCCCACATCAGGCTCCTCCGCTATGAGCCTGCTTCTTCCTCTCCCACTCCCCCTGCTTGTGTTCTCTCTCTCGCTGGCTGTCTCTATCTCTGTCGAATAAATAAAAATAAAAATAATCTTAAAAAAAAAAAAAAAAGAAGACGACGACAGTGGAACCAATATGTGCGCAACGTATTCAAAATCCAGAGCACTAAAGTGTTCGAAATGGCCTTTTCTGTTTCTGCTGCAGCAAGATCAAGCCTGTGAGAGTTCAGCAAGCGTGCCCTGCCTCTTCCCTCCTCCCATCCTTTGATTACAGGTCTCTGCCATCCAGTCCATCCTCTTTCCATTCCTGAGGGAAACCTGCTCTTCGCCCTCTCCAGTTTGTTCCCCGCCCACGAAGTGGAGAGTAGGGGTTAGAGGCTGGTTCTCCAGACTTTCCACCACTAATGCTGGGTGGACTTGGACGAAACTCTTCACCTCTTTGTGCCATCTGACAAAAGGGGACAAAGAGAGTGCTCAGGTCATGAGGTTTCTGTGAAGGTTCCAGCGGATCATGCATAGAAAACACAGCACAGTGCCTGGCAAATTCGAAGAGCTAGACAACAGTATAAACTCATTATTTTAAATATGGTTAGTGTTATTCTAATGCTATGAATATACGCAACTACTCATGCAGAGAGGCTGAACTTCTGGACACTCCCATCATCTGGCACAAATGTAGCCTTAAAGCAGAAGCCTTCCCCATTAAGATGACTTATTAGCAGCAGAGGTGGGGAGGGCCAGGGAGGAGGTGGGGATGGCGTGATTAATGGACTCAGATCGCCCTCTGGTGGCAGCAAGGGGGAAGTGCGAAGAGAAGGAACCATTGTTCTTGCTCACCTGCCAACACCCACTCAAGCTCCACCCCAGGCCGGTGTGTCTGGAGAGCTCTGGACTAGGTGAAAATAATATCAGAATATGGACATAGAACACTCACTGTGCTAGGTAAGCCTTCAAGCTTCTCCCCAGCTCCCCTCTGCTGAGACCTACTCATTGGTTTAAGACTCAGTTAAGAGCCTCCTTCTTGTCTCTGACCTTGCTTTCCCAGGCTGAATTAGGTAAATCTCCATGTTCCCAAACTAGGGATGTTGGGGGTGCAGCTGTTGAAGCTCGTGCATGTTTACAGAGCCCTCCCCTCCTGTGAGTTTCTTCCCAAAATTCTGGGGACAAAGCATATTCCCCTTACACTCAGTTGAAGAAGGAGACAAACACATCTAAGACACCAACGGCCGGATTGCTCAGGTTGTGACAGGTGAGGGGGCTGGGGAGCCCAGAGAAAGCATCAGGATGCCCAAAGCACTGGGCAGTGGAGTCATCTTTGAGGACAGAGGTTTTGAGGGGACATCTGTAAAATGAGGAGGACCTGGTTGGAAAAGAGTTTACAGTATAAGTGGATTTGAAGATAAAAGGGTGATCCAATGAACCCAAGAAGAAATGGGTATATTTGTTGGAGATTGTGTGGCATTTGAGGTGATGCTGATGAAGTCAGTTGGTGTAACAAATGCCCAGAGCCCCAAAGAATGAGTTGTGTGTCTAGACTCTTACCCATGGGCGTTCTATCACGACAGGCTTTACCTAAAGGAGACTGGGATTGTTTCTCTTTTGAGAAACTCCTTCCTTCCTTCTTTCCTTCCTTTGAGAACTGCCCAGGGGATACGTGGGGGAAGAACATTCCAGAAGGAGGGAAAAACCAGGGTAGGAGCACGCCTTGCTGGCTCCGGGAACAACTCAGGCCCAGATGGCTGGACCAGGGCTCTTTGATAAGATATAGAAAAGCTTATTTGGGGTCTCGCAACACCCACACCATTGTTTCCATGGTACTGATCAAATCAGGGCGAGGATACAAGAGAAATTACTCAGAAGCAAGGTGTAATTCTTGTGGTTATTATCGGGTCATAACAATAACAAGAGAGCATTTGTGAGGAGAGGATATTTATTTGTTTGTTCGCTTGTTTTTAATAAGGTCATTTATTTCTCTGGATCTCTGTGACTGGACTCTAGATCATTGCCGAAGAACATTCTGGCACTGAATGTAATGCCTGTGGGAGCTCAGAGTGTGGGTGGTTTCAATGGCAGGAAGTAGGGGAGAACCATATTCTATTGCAAAAACAGTCAAACTCCACACAAACATTCTCAGATGTCAGGTTACTCAGAGCAGAGACTGCCGTCTTCAGCCCTGAATGTCCAGAGCCCAGCATCGAGTCTGGCACAAAAGAGGCTCAGCACATTGGGACTGAAGTTTGTTGAAGCAAACGGGAACATTTTGTGAATCCAACGTGAGACAGACAGTCCAGCTGAGAGTTCTCAGTTCATATTTCTAGGCAAGAGTGTGGAAGGAGCCGGTTTGTGCTGCTGGGTAACCAAAGCTTCCAGAAGGTTACGCACTTAGCCATTTTCAAGCAGAGCAGCTGGAATTGGGGCCTGGAATTCTTGCTCTGCCCACACCTTGCCCACAGCCTGCAGCTCCAGTGGGTTCGGCTCCCAAAGCACTCCAATCCCCGCTGGTAACCACCAGCAGATGCCTCAGGAAGAGAGGGCTTGTTTGGTTTGGCGGTAAACAAAACTGGTTTCTGAGGTTTCCCATTGCTCCCTGCACTCCCCGCCCTCCCCCCCCATTCCCCTTCCATGGGAAACCTGATCGTTCAGCTACGTATCAGAGAAAACAAGTGGAGAAAACCAACTCCTTATAGATCTACGCCTGGGGTCCAAGCTACCCCAGAAACACATGCAGCAACCCAATGAGTTCCAGACACGCAGACACCGCACTGTGCAAGTGTGGTCATGTAAATGCCAGATCCAGGCCACGCACTCACTTCAGGAATGATTGGTAAATGTCACCGCACAGAAGGGTTTAGGTTTTTTCATTTCAGAGTCATTAGGTTTCATATAATTTTTTCCCCCATCAAGTCGTTCGTCCTGGATATTGACTTTCTACGGGTGTTCCCGCCAGCACTTGGAGTCATGGAAGGCGAGGGATTCTGCCACACCCGACAGGCTCTGCTTCTGCCCTTCACTCTTGCTTAACCACGAGCAGGTCATTGAACCTCTTAATATCCACTTTGCTTGTCTGGAAAATGGGCATCATAAACCTCCCTCCCAAGGCAATATCAAGGATATATATGGCCATCGGAACATGTTTTAAAAGAAAATTAAAATAAAAGTTTTTAAATTTCTGAAATGGTATACACTTGTCAAACTTCTCTCTGGTCTTACTGCCCTGTTTCTCTTATTCTTTCTTGATTTTAGACTCTTGGTCATATTTCATCACTACTTAAAGACCAGGTGCTTTTTTTTTTTTTTTTTT
>NW_024423343.1:10530437-10545818 GCF_017311325.1 Ursus maritimus
TGGCGGGGTGGGGGGCGGGGGTGCTCAGGCAGGGGCAGGGGCAGAGGGAGAGGGAGAGAGAGTCATTAGCAGGCTCCACACTCAGTGCTGAGCCCTTCATGGTACTTGATCTCACAGCCCTGAGATCATGACCTGAGCCGAAATCAAAACTCAACGCTTAACCAACTGAGCCACCCAGGCGCCCCTAGAGACCAGATGCTTAATTTAAACCGACGAAAATGACCCAAAGAAATGAAGATCAAACACTGATTTTGAAAAATAATTTTGAATAATAATTTTGTGGTCCTACCCACTTTGGGTCCGTCCCTATTTCCCAGCATGGTGAAAACACATCCCACCATGTGAATGACAGGCATTAAAATACAAACTTTAAACAAACCTCTCAAGTTACATGTTAAAAAATTCTAGCAGGCAACGGTGTCTGATTTTGCATTTCCCAAGAAGTTTTACAATCTCCTCTGTGCGCAGTTAGCAGACCAAGAGGCAGCGCCGAGAAAAGGGCAGCCTCGGTCACTTACACACTGTGTGATTTGGGGCAATTTTACCGAAATCCTAGCAGCTCGCTTTTATCACATATAAAATGGAGATGAGAACCGTTCTTTCATGTCCCCAGAACTATATAAGATCAGGATGTTTATCCCATATGAACTGCGTCGTGAAACCCAGAGAGTTCATTCCAAATGTGTGTGTGTGTGTGTGTGTGTGTGTGTGTGACTTTTAAGTAGTATTCATCAGGACAGTGTAAGTGATGACATTAAGGATGAAGCTACAGCTTCTCTTGACTATTTCCCTGTGTGCTTCTAGTCCTCTAGATTTAAATAAAATAGAATCCGGTTTTGAAATCCAGGCACCATGTTTGGTCCGAGTGCGAGATCAGAGTGTTTTCCTTAGTCTCGCCGGGAGCTTACTGGGTTTGGGAAAGGGGTGGAGTGCTCTGTCAGACACGCCTGTTTTGCTCTGGGCAGGACACCCTGACAGTGACCCCCTCCGCCAAGAGGACCTAGGGCAGGTCCACACACGGGCTCCCAAGGTCACAGGACATAGTTGCCAGCCCTCACCCACACAGACTTTCCCTTCCCTGGTCCTGTCACCTCAGGCAGCAGAGTTGGTCCAAGACTGGGAGTGTCTGCATCTGAGGAAACTTTCCACCTGTCCCTGTCAGGCTCTTTTAGTGGAGTCACTGTTCTCTTCAACCCTCAAAGACACACAACTCCCAGACGCCCCCCTCCCCCCGTTGCCTCTGGGTCACACTCCCCTCACTGTCCGGCCCAAACATCCTACACAGAGGTTTGAGCAGGTTTCTAAAGACCAAAGAACATTGTTTTCAGTAAGTGACTCCTGCAAGGGAGGCTAGAAAGAGAACAGAATAAGGAGCACAGCTGGGCTGTCGTCCCACCTGTGGGGAGATTTGACAGATTCATCTGTTCCACAAAACTCATACACAACCAACAGCACACAGGGTAATGTCTGTAGTGAATTCCTTGTATCTGCCTTTGTCCAGAAATAACACGGGGGGAGAAGGAGGCTACTATTTTTGTTATTATCTGGAACCTTCCAGGATTGTGCTTGTGGCTGAACCGGAAGTCACGTCTTCCTGATGCTAGACTGCCTGCCTTCCCCTCGCACAGGTATTACTGGCTGGTGGATCCCACCTGCCTCCCCGTTTCCTTTGTGTTTCCGCCCTCTAGTGTTTGACATCGGGTACTACAACTCATTCGGCCTAGCATTAAAGGCACCTGAGAATCCCGGCCTGAAAAAGCTAAATACGACCTTTGGTGTAATATGGTTACTTACATTTCCTCATCTTAAGATGTCAAAAAGTCAGGTGACTTGCTCGGGAGACAGGTATATCATCAGGAGAGAACAAAGAACTAGAGTCATTAAAAAAAAAAGCCCGTATCTTGTGACATTCTCTTGTGTCTGTCCAATTTTATTAATAACATTTCCCCTTGCATTTTAATTAGATTTAACAGAGGAGAGTTATTGCTTTTCCTCCTGTATTGACACTTCATGTTACTTGTCAGCCCTGATCCTTTTGTATTTAGTAATTCAGCAATTTAAACGTATGCCTTAATTTTGTTAGCATTTTAGATTATTTTCATATTTTGAAGGATGAAGACTTCTTTAACTTTTTTAAAAAGAAGAAGGCACAACATAGTAACAATTTACCTCTGTGTTCAGCCTTGGTGCTGACCTTCGAGTCCTCACATGAGCCATACACGAGAGTCAGCCAAGTAGAGGTCTTTTTCATCTATAATCCATATTTCTGTCTTATATATATTAACTGTGATAAAACTTCCATTTCTGTCACACTGTGGTGAAAATATGTAGTGTGAACGTATGACAGTTTGGAACTTTGAGGACTTGCTTGCTGCTTAATATCTTCTATGAACTACTTGACAATTTAAAAACTAGTCTGTGTTGAGAGGTCTATATTCTGTCGACAGAATCCAATGCTGATTCCTAATGCATCTACTTTCTAATTTATAGTGTACATATATTCCATGTGCTTGTTTTTTCTTTGATCAATTTGAGTTCATAAGGACTATCACTTGGGAATTATTTTCTCCCTATTATTCCATTTTTGTTCATTTATTTTCATATATTACAAAAATAATTAGTGTTCATTTTGGAAAACTTGGAAGTTATAGAGAAACGCAAAGAATAAATAAATTACCTCGAATACCAAAAAAGAAAAAATGTTGGCCACTCCATTCAGAAGTTCATGTATTTCTCTTTCCATGATCTAGTATCTATGTGTGTGTGTGAGTGTATGATAGACAGTGGGATGCTTTGTAACCTGCATTTATTCTTAACAGTCATGGGTCAATTTTTTTTCTCATTCTTTTCAATATTCTTTAATTGGAGGGTCAAATTATATGAATATTTTCTGGCTTTTGAAATATATTGCTAAACTGCCTTCCATCAAGATTGCATTGCTTATACTTTCACACATTACACATTGTGTCCTTTCCCCACATCTTTGATTCTAAAGGATATCATAATTTTTAAAACCTTACCAACATAAGTGATAAAAACTGTTCCCATTAGCATTTTTAGAGGCAGACATTTGGTTAGTAGTGAGCTTTATCATTTTTCATCTATTTATTGTTTTTATTTTTTTCATATTTGTAGAACCAATTTACTTTTCTTGTCAATTTTTATATTAGTGTGTTTTTGTTTTCTTGTGAATTTATAGGTGCTCTTTATATATAACATAGAGTATGCAAATAATAACAAGGAAATCTATAAGGCCAAAGCAGTTAGAAATAAAAACAGAAAGGACCGAAGTCTCAACCAGGGTGTGTGTGTTCTATGTGCCCCACTTGGTCTTTAATGTATCATAGTGGATTTGAATATTATGCCTAATGAGGTTCGTTTTTTTCCCCTTGTTTCTTCTTCAGAACCATCAGTTATGGGTATACCAGATCTCTGCTGCCTGATCACAATATCCATTTTTTTCTCTTTCTGGTTTTATTTTTCCTTCTTCTTTTTCACCTTTGTTTTATTTAATTATTATTTTTTTAACCAGTAATTTCTTTAAAGTAATCTCCACACCCAACGTGGGGCTCAAACTCATGACCCTGAGATCAAGAGTCTCGTGCTCTACTGGCTGAGCCAGCCAGGCGGCCCTTCATCTTCATTATAAAACAGCCTTTCAGCCTTGTCTTGCACCTTGTTGTTTGGATTTTTTTTGCAGTTGGTCCTTATCTTTGAAGAATCTAATTCTGTTTATAATGATGTTATACTACTATTTGTATCAAGTTATTTTCTTGAATTTCTGGAATTTAGCATGTGGTTTCCTCTTAACATTGTAATACAGCCAGAATTTGGTTTTTTGTTTGTCAGAATGGGCTACAAAGGAAGCTCCTAAGACGGAGAGACCAGGCACCTCCAGTCAGCCATCTTGGCAGTTCCAAATCCCACACATTTCATTGGATTGGGTGTGTCTTTAATTGTGACCTTGGAAATTATGTGTCTTTTCTTATTATTCAGCTGAACTTAAATAATTTCTTAGAGCAAGAGTGAAAGATGAGATGACATGATTCACTGCCAAGGGACACTGGCTGACCACACAGATCAGAGCTGACTTTCTATGGTGTGAAGGTCGAAATGCAGAGGGAGCTTCCACACAGCTGCAGAAAAGGAAATGCAGGCCAGCTGGCTAGTCCCAAGGACCCAGAAAGAGGCCAATTGTTTTCTCCACATTAAAGTTTCTGGAGGCAGAAGTCAATTGGGGGTTCCTTAGAAAATAGTGCTAGGTAGAAAAAAGAATCCAAAAGTTCAGATCTCAGCGGGGAATGAATAGAGTCACAGTGAAGAATAGACTAAGCCCTGAGGGAACAGGACTCCTGGGGGGTCCTTGTAGTCATGAAAAGGTGTTCTGGAGTTACCTCCAGGCCCCAGAGCTGAAAAGCCATTCAAGCAGAAAGGCCAACTGTGAAAGCAAATGGCTTTCACTTGGGTAAACACACACCGTAGAGAATGTTGGGTGGAACTCACTAGATGCTTTTCCAAATAGCAGTGGTGGTGGAATGAGGCAGCTCTGCAAATCTCCTCATGTGACTTGATGGGGGACAAAGGGCTGTGTTACACAGATTGGAAAATTTGGGGGCCACTGAGGCTTTCCAAGAAATATTACAACACAGCTAGAAGCTGAGTAATAAGACAGCCTCAGGAGAGAGAAGAGGAAGACAAAAGAATGCAGATTGGTATCTACTTAACCATGAACAATTTTGAGAATTTTTTGGTTCCCAGAAGATAATCTAAAGCGGTGAAGTCAGAATGTGCAAGTTTGGCTGTACAAAAGTCACCTGAGAAGAGTTTTCAAAAAATACAGATTTCTGGGTCCCATCCGGACTAATTGGCATCAAGGATTGGTTTACACTTATTTGCATTTTCTCACCATTTTCAAAGCCATCTTCTTAAACTATTGCTTTTACTGTTTGACTCCACTCCTTCAAAGTTTATCATGATGATTTCATTTCAGGCCACAACACAGTAAAATGGACTAGACTTATGCTTTACTGTAAACAGATGAAAAACACAACAGAATATATGAAATAACTATTTCCCGATATCGGATAACAGGTAACAAAGAGCTATGCCCTCTGGGAAACAAAACGGGTGAGGTGCGCCTTCTCAGAGTCATGGCTTCCTGTCTGCACCCACACACTCGGGGTGGTGGTACACGGGAGTGATTCCAAGCAGAGCACAACTGTCTTGTTGAGTTGCATTCAGTTCAGTTCTGTGAGGCTGAGGAGACTGGAAATTGTGGGGCAGAGTTTAGGATAGGAGGGAGCTAGACAGAAAAATCATCCTAGAAATGTTCACAGAGTTCCCCTTGGGCCTGCCTATTGAGGCAGCCATGCATAAGGTGAAATTCCATGAGCCCAGCCAAAGAAGGACCAGGATGCTGTCAGAAGAGCAATTCCAAGCTCACACAGAGCGGGCATATATTGCAGATCTTAATCTAAAAGGGACAGACCTTGCTCATCCCTGGGGCATTCAGTAGAGACTTCAGATGGATCTCATTTTAGCAGTAGGATTAAATTATCCCTAGAGTAAAGGCTACTTTAGACCCAACCTAGCAAACCTTAAACAGAGCCTCAAAATATTCCAGCTATTGGGTAACTTAATTATCTTCCAGGAAAAAAGCCCAACATTCTGTTAAGAAAAAGTTCAAATTCTTAAACATACAATATTTGGAATGCCCAATATATAATATCAAATTACAAGACACGAAAAAAAAAAAAAAAAGAAAACCAGAAAAAGGTGAACCATAACCAGGAGAAAAGTCAATATTTGATAAATAATTTAATAGTAAAATACCCAATCTGATTTCTAGTTCTTCTGAGGTTAAATTTGATAATTTATGTGTCATTTTGAAGTAATGAATAAAAAAATCATAATCTCCCATTTTAGATTTAAAACAATTATTGCAGTATCATTAATGTACAATATTATATAAGCTTCAGGTGTACAACATAATGAGTCTATACATTATTCACTGCTCACCTATGCTTTTCTAGGGCTTTTACTTTTCTCTACATTTCAAATAACTAGTAAATGTTTTATATATTTCATTTAAGTCATTTTTTAAATTTCCTCAGTACCTTAGGTGTTTTCTTATATTTATTCTTAATATTGCCTAATTTTGTGTTTATTTTTGACCAATCTTGCCAGAGATTTTAATTATTTAAAGAGAAAAATTGTTTTGTTGCTTACCTCAGTTCTTTTCCTTACTTAATTTCTGTCCTTTTTTCCTTCTTTTAAGTTTTTCTGGTTTGCTCTCATTTTCCTCTTAATTTGAATGTCACATTCACATATTTTAAATCTAGAAAGTGAAATAAAGGTATCACCATGGAGAGATTTTTAGGCCAGTGTGTTCCAGAGACTTCAGAATTTCAACTCTTTCGGATTTACCCATGGTAACTCGTTGGTTCTCTGATGCTCACCTTACTTTTTATAGATATACATGCAAACTTTTTTTTTTAAAGATTTTATTTATTTATTTGAGAGAGAGACAGCCAGCGAAAGAGGGAACACAAGCAGGGGGAGTGGGAGAGGAAGAAGCAGGCTCCCATGGGAAGAGCCTGACGTGGGGCTCGATCCCAGAACCCCAGGATCACGCCCTGAGCCGAAGGCAGACGCTTAATGACTGAGCCACCCAGGCGCCCCACATGCAAACTTTTAAATAAACATCACAACCATCATTTCTGGGTATGGCCAGAATAAAACTTCATCTCTATGGTTCCATGTTAGTTCTATAAATGGAGAAAAAATAAATTATTGTGACATGATTTTTCTCTGGCTTGTATTGTCTTCTGATATATAGGCAATCAATTTTTTTTTAACCTAGACAATGTTATTTTGTAGGAAATGGTTCAAAAAATTGGTCTAGTAATTAAATAAGATGGTTTGTGGTTGGTATAAAACTTTCTTTTCATAAAGTGTTATGAATAGTTGTGGGAAATCATCTTTTGAAATAGCTTAGAATATGTCCCGGTCCTTGAAGAGCTTTATGACTTCTGAGTAATTAAAACACTATGCTTTGATAGTTGAATAGAGTGATCCTTGGTCCAGCTGATGGTAGAACACAGGGAGACAGGAAAAAGAAGGTGTCCAACTAGCTAGTGTCTGGCTCCAATTCTGCAGCAAAGCTCAGCAGGTGTTTGGAGGCTGCGATGAGTTCCAAATACTTTGGAAAAGCTTGGCTGCCAAATTGGAACTGGAAATGAACACTCGTAAGGAGGCAGAGACAGCGGGGATTTATTCAAGTCTCAAGTTTGCCATTACATAAATGGTGTCCTGGCCAAAATACCCACGTCCTAGCTGCATATACAGAATCTTAATACTTCATCCTTGTAGTGTGGGGTTTCTTCACATGATTACTCTTGATGATGTATTAAATGTTTTAAAATGAAGTTCATAAGCTACATGCTGCTGATCTCAAGAATTAGTATTTCCCATAAGAAAATAAAACATGGTAGACAGAGATCTATGTAAAGCAGCATGACTCGCTAAGGAGTTACGGACTTTGGCGGTATCTAGATAATACTAGTGTTTTTATCCGTCTGCCAAATCATCATCTTCCTACATTTCAGTTTTCTCATCTCTAAAATAGAAGTAAAGTTTCATTTCAGTTTGACAAATTGATGCGTAAACGGCTTGGCAAATGTCATCCAAATATTAGCTAAGGGAAACAAATCACTTTCAAGATTATATTACTCCTCAACAATGTACATTTTCAGTTATGTGGTGCTGATGATTCAAAGCCGAAATCTCACAGAAAACTTTTTTTTTCTGTGCTAATTTTTCAATAAATTTTTCTCTGTGCAAGAAAGTGCTCTTTCTTTGTTCTATGTCATCTTTTCTCAGTGTATGCCTTTCCTCTTTTTAAAAAAGAATTATTTATTTATTTGAGAGAGAGAGTGCACACGGGAGAGAGGGGCAGAGGGAGAGAGGGAATCGCAAGCAGACTCCCTGATTAACATGGAGCCCAGTGCACAGCTCATCTCACAACCCTGAGATCATGACCTGAGCTGAAATCAAGAGTCTGATGCTTAACCAACTGAGCTACCCAGGCACTCCATGTATGCCCTTCCTCTTAAAGTCCTCTCTGTCATACAGAGGTTCCTGTTACAGTATCTGTGCCTTACCTAGGAACCCCGGGGAAATCAGTTGTGGATGTTTCATTGACTAAGACCAAAGAAAAGATACTCAACAATTTTACCTTCACCCATATTCTGCCTGCCTATTCCCAGACTTTCTTCTGAAACACCATATTTGTGATTTGGTTTTGTCTTCACATGCAATTCCATCAGCACTCGTCACACTTACAAATTTAGCTTATAAGCCAATGAAGTCAAAATACTGCCATGGTGTTGTCACCTGCTTCATATTTTTCATCCCACAAACAAATTGCTTTCCTAATCAAAGCAGCTGTCCTAAGTAGAAGCTCTGACATTACGCTCTTTCTAGGTCAAGCATTTTTTATATGACTTTCAATGTCAATATTTGATTCATTTTTAAAATTATGGAATGTAGAATAAATATCATAAAAGACCAAGATACCCTGAGAGATCTTGATGTGCTACTGATAACCAGATGGCATGTTTTTTTTTTCCGAAGCATCCCATAATTTTGTACTTCCACAAATTGCATTTTTATAAAATGATGAAAAGGTCAGATTCCAATGTCTTCTTCTATCAAGATATCAATTACCCAACTAAACATTCAGATTTCAATCTTAAGGTCACAAGATATTTTCTTTTAAACAGCCTTGGAAAAACGTATTATGGCTTCGAGTCACATCCTATGGTCAGAGCACTGGGTGAACATGCCACTTTTCATTTCCAGGAAGGACATCGATTCTGTTCTAATTCAAACAGAGAAGAATCTTTAGTGGCCACCTGCATGGTGTAGCTTGTAGCCTTGCTTCTCAAAGTGCAGTCCAAGTTCTGACAGCCTCAGCATCAGCTGGGAGCTTGTCCGAAATGCAGATGGCACGGTCCCACCCCAAATCGCCTGAACTGGAACCCGCATGTTAACAAGACCCCTAGGACTCTAACGCACATTCCAGTCTGACGCCTACTTACTTGGAGGACACGTTTGCAAGGGAGACATCACAAGAAATTCTCATAAATTTGACAGTAGAGAGGAATGCTTTGTAATAGTTAAAAGTTCTGAGATA
Source organism: Ursus maritimus (assembly GCF_017311325.1). NCBI lineage: Eukaryota > Metazoa > Chordata > Mammalia > Carnivora > Ursidae > Ursus > Ursus maritimus. Next base: position 10,539,634 of record NW_024423343.1, read on the forward strand.
GCTGGTGATGTCAAAAATCATTGAATATGTATTTTTCAGTGACTCATTTTTAACCCCAAGGGCCCAGATTTTGTATCTCCGATTGGGCAAACAACCATGGATATACAATTCAGTTATTTCCTAACTCAAATCTTGGACAATTTACTTCCTAATTATTTACTTTTTCAAAAAAGGAAGCTGTGATAAACCTGAAAGAATAATATGATAGAAATGGAATTTATTCATTAACTAATACATTTTTGTAGAGCTCTTATTATATGCCATGTCAAATATTAAGCACTAAAAATGAAAAGATGTACAAAATATGATGCATATTAAACTCACAGTTTAGTTAGGAAGTCAGAAAAGTAAACAGATAATTAGAATATCATAAGTGCACTTCTAAAGAAAATCACAAGTACTTAATATGGGACCATGTAGGAGGAGCCATTATATAGTGTCATATTGGAATGGGGAGCTTTTTGGGGTGATCCACAGGAACAGGAGAAATTTTCGGTATTCACAGTGAAGACCCCAAGGTCTTCTTACTGCTCTGCAGAGTGGCTTGCTCAGGTGGATTATAGCTACACCCATCATGGAAAGGATTCCAATAGAATAGCCCATGTCCTATATTGCTCTACGTATGTATAGGGTAAGAGAGAGTGGCCAACTGGAGTCAATTGTGTAGCAATAAGAGTTTCCTGGATAATTAAGTAGCCTGTTAGAAAAGGTGATTCTTTGGGGGCTCCTGGGTGGCTTAGTTGGTTAAGCATCTGACTCTTAATTATGGCTCAGGTCACGACCTCACGGTCTTGAGATCAACTCCCGCATCTGGCTCCGCTAAGATTCTCTCTTCCTCTCCCTCTGCCCCTTCCCCACTCCCTGTGCATGTGTGCTCACTCTCTCTAAAAAAAAAAAAAAAAAAAAAAAAAAAAAAAAAAAAAAATATATATATATATATATATATATATATGTTGATTCTTCGGAGCTGTTTCTGGAATCATCCTATTTTTGTACTGAATTAACTCCAACCTGCTACTAAAAAAGGAAGAAATGTGCCTCCAGAACTATCTATTTGTGTCTCTCCTCAACCAAGCCTGAGTAGGCTATGTATCCCATCCCGAACAGGTTGTGATTATATCTCCAGCTTAATAATTCTCTTGCTCATTTCTTATATGCACAAATGGTTATAAATGTGGATTGTCTACAAAGGTTTCACGGAGATCATAGTGAGACAAGGAAATTCCCCGGTAATCACATGATAGCCAGGAGTTCCGCCTTCCTCTGGGATGAGGAAGTGTGGAGGGCTGTAAAGTATTGCAGTGCTAGATGGGAATATGTGTGGGTTAGGGTAGTCAAGTCATTCCAGGAGATAAGGTAGGACAGTTGTCCTTAGGGTTCCCCACCTTACGATCAACAGATGTCTTTGCCTACGCTAGACAGAGAGGTGTTATTGTTCTTAAATTAATCTAAATGCTTAATACAAAGAGATATTAATTAGATTTGTAAATTTTCTCTTCAAAGTACTCAGCAAGTTCCTGTGCTCACTCCTAGGAGTAAGTCTGTCAGCTCAGGTCTAAGACCACTAACAAAGAAGGAAGTAGTGACTGGGATATCACCACCTTACTGAGCCAAAATATCCCTGGAATGTGAGTTAATCAGTTTCTTTTTTTTTTCTAAACTTTTTTTTTTTTTTTAATCTCTAAACTCCACAAGGAGATAAACAAATTAACAGAGATCAGGACAGTCTAGACGCTATGTTCTATGTAAAATTCTGAATTACAATAGCTTAGAAAATCCTAAATTAGATGATCAAATCTGATCTTGACCAAGGTTTAATAAAACCAGTGAAGCTGGACATTAACTTCATTTACGTCTCCATCCATGTCTTTTATCCATGAATCCAAAGATTCATCCAGAATCTTTGAGAGGGTGTTGTCTGATGAGAGAGGTATGTTTAGGTAGAAGAGGTGGAGGAAAGGGGTAAGACTTGATTTAGGAGCAGGAGGAGATCAAGGTGCAAATCTAAGGGCAGGAGGTAGTTGAGAGATAGGTTCCACGAGGGACCCAATCTGAAACTGAGTCAGGAGAGAAAGAGGAGAGTTTCAGTCTCAATTTCAGATCCTCCACATTTTTGTCAGGCTTTTCTAAGAAGAACTTAAGAGAAGAAATTTTTAAATATCTATTTCTTTCAGAGGCCTCTTATGCCAGTCAAAATTATTGACCATTGACTCTTTGGAATGTTTGAGCCCTTAGAGTCTAAGGCAATGCACAAATATTTTAACTAATTTATATCCCAAATCATCCAGAGTGGCTACAGACAATCAAAATTGTCCTTGGTAATTGCCAGAGATTACAAAGTTGGACAGGTCTGGAGGTTTGTTGAGCGACTGTTGTCTATATTCAAATGCTGAAAACAAATAAGAGGCAACAAATAACAAGGCAAACAAATAGCAGGCCCCGGGGATCTTGGCCGGTGCACCCACACCTCAGCAGTGAGAGCCTTGAGTAGTGAAAGGGACCAAAACGAATATTTTTCAGCAAAAACTATTCAGAGAGAAAAATAAAACCCTAAATGACATTTCAACACAGGAAAATAGAGCTTGTCTCTCAAGAATAAGACGTAGCAATTTCCGTATCCCTGGTGTTCCAAGGAGGGGAATCATCAAGGAAATTCTCCTGTACTCTATCCTTATCAACGGGACCTGAGCTGAGCAACAGCAGATCCAGTCCTGATCTGCTCAGGGCACTACACCTGTGGAATAAAATTAACCAGGGCAGTGTTAATCATAAATCTTTATTTGGAATGCCAGCCATAAGAGAAGTCCGAAGGAGTGTTCTATCTTGGGGAAGGAGGGCGGAACTTAGAAGTATAGGAATTGGAGTCAGCTAGTTTTGGAAAGAGTCAGTCAACACTTCTTGGAAGAGGGAGAAATTATTCTTATGGATTAACAGCCATAAATTGGGCATTGGAGTTCCCCAAGAAGAGTGGTGCTATCGACTAAATTCCCTCCCAAATTCACAAGTTGAAATCTAACCCACAACGAGTATTAGGAGGTGGGGCCTTTGGGAGGTGCTTGGATCATGAGGGTGGAGCTCTCACGAATGGGATTAGTGCTTATGCAAGACACCCCGCACCCTTTAAGCCATGTAAACACACAGCAGGAAGACTGTCACCTATGAACCAGGAAATAGGCCTCCCCAGACACCAAATCCACAGGTGCCTTAGTCTTGGACTTTTCATCTTCCACAACTGTGAGAACTTTCTGTTGTTAATAAGCCACCTATTCTATTGTATTCAGTTATAGCAGCCAGAACTAAGACAGATGGGGGTGGGGGGGAACAACTATAGGGGCTTAGTTCAAGTGCAAGAAGGAATAGGGAGGAGCAGCTGTGGAGGTCAAGGACATGTGAGGACCACAGTGGAACATGTCCAGTTCTTCAGAATTCTTACACTTTAAAAAATTCAGATGGTTACACAGCAGCTTCCTATCAAACTTTCAAAGATCAGATAACTCCAGTACAACAAACTATTTGAACGTATAGGAAAAGAAAAATCAATTTTTTTTTTTGTACAGAGAATAAAACATAGATATCCAAACATGATAAAGATTGCACAGAGAAGGACAATTCTAGACTAATCCTACCGGTCTAGGCTAATCTAATATAAATATATGTGGTTTATTTACTTGATAACTTTTTAAACAAAATATAATAATGCAATCTGGGATTTGAACAACATAGAAGTTTAGTTATGACATGAAGACCAAAGGAGACGATTAAAGATTTTATTCTTAAGTAATCTCTACACCCAACGTGGGGCTCGAACTTACAACCCTGAGATCAACAGTTGCAGGCTCTTCTGACTGAGCCAGCCAGACACCCCAGCAAATGGTTACATGGAATTACGCTATTGTCTGGTGTTTTCATCATGCATGAGTCATATATTTTATGCATATAGTAATCTCTAAAACAAAAAAAAAAGGAAAAATCACATGACTAGTTAAAGCTAAGGCACGAATAGGAAACATAAAAGGACATACTAAAATAATTGCTCTATTCACCTAAAAGAAGGCATAAAAGATGGAACAGGGAAATATAGACCAGGTAACTTAAATACAACCATAAATGCCTGAACAATACGAGTAAATACAAAAGATTTTTCAGTATGGAAAAAAAAAAATCCAAGTGAGAGCTGTTTACGAGAAAGCTACATTTTAATGCAGCAGCACAGACAGGCTAAAAGTAAAAAGTTCAGAGAGATACCATGGCAACACTGAGTGTAATAAAGTTGGCGAGGATGTGCCAGTATTAGTAAGTCACATGCCTCCAGGAAGTACACTAGAGAAAAGGAGGGGTACTTCACAGTGGTAGACATGTGAGCTCAGCGATAGGGTAAAATGGTAATATTGTAGCTGGCAACATAAATTCAAAATACACGAAGCAGGGGCTCCTGGGTGGCTCAGTTGTTAAGCGTCTGCCTTCGGCTCAGGGCGTGATCCCAGGGTCCTGGGGATCAAGCCCCATATCGGGCTTCTCTGCTGGGAGCCTGCTTCTCCCTCTCCCACTCCCCCTGCTTGTGTTCCCTCTCTCGCTGGCTGTCTCTCTCTCTGTCAAATAAATAAATAAAATCTTTAAAAACTAACAAACAAACAAAAAAACAAAACACATGAAGCAAAAATAAATGGATAAATATACAAATCCACAAATGTAGTTGGACATTTTCCTACTTCTTTATCAATATTGAATAGAATTAGTTGATAAGAAAATAGTAGCGATATAAAATATTTGAACAGCACGATCGAACAACTGTATCTAAATGACAAGGATGTGATGCCATAACCACGATTCCAGAATTCTTTTCAAGTGCACAAAAAACCGGTATATTCTATAAGCTGGGCCACAGAACAATCCTCATTAATTACAAAGGCATGAAAATCAAACAGTATGTTATTGAATCACAGTGCAAATAAATTAGATAGCAGTTTAACAGAAATTTATGTGAAAATTCTAAACCATTTGGAAATTAAACACCACATTCCTAGATAACCTAAGGATCAAAGAGGAAAAAAAAAGAAATTAAAATACCTAAACGAGGAGTTAAAATTAAAATACCATGCGTCAAAAATTCTACGGGATGCTCTGGAAAAGTGATGATAGGGGAAGTTATAGCCATATGCCTACATTAGGAATAAGAAAGTACTTAAAGGATCTTAACTCTTCCTTGAGAAGCTAGAAACAGGAGAGCAAATTATGCTCAATGTAAGGAGAAGAGTGAAAATAATACAAATAAGAGGAATTAATGAAATAGAAGGTGGATAACAATAGAAAAAAAATTTACAAAATAAAAAAGTTGGTTTTCAGAAAATCTAGCAAAACCGATCAATGCCTCACTAGTTTGATTAAGAAACAGAAAACAGGAATTAGAGCATCAATAGTAAAATGGGAAACATTGTAACAGAATCTATAAGCAATGAAAGGACACAAAAATTATTTAAACCCTTATGCCAATAAATTCAACAACTCCGATGAAGTGGGCAAATAAATCCCTTGAAAAACTCAAACTACCAAAACTGTTAGAAGAGAACATAGGAAATATGAATAGTCAGTATCTGTTAAAGAAGTTGAATCCGTAGTTTAAAGACCTTCCTCAAAGAAAACTCCAAGCCCCAATGGCTTTGCCTGTGAATTCTATCAAATATTTAGGTAACAAAATAATAACAATCTTATATTAACCTTAAAAGAAAAAATATATATATTTATTTGGCTTCAACAAAATTTAAAGGTCACATCGTCAAAGGACACAGATAAAATGAACGTGCATGAAACAGGCTGCAGAATATTCTTAGCGGTACAGCTACCTGGCAGGGGACTGTGTCCTGAATTTGCATAGATCACTCATGAAACAGCTGACGGAATTCACCTGCTCATGGAATCTCCCAGTAGCAAGATTTTCAGCAGCTTCTTACAAAGCTAAACACGTCCCTACCATGCAAATCAGAAATTCCATTTCTATGTATTTACCGGGAGCTAAATGAATACACAGGCACACACACACACACACAAATTGTGTACACGATTGTTCATAGCATCATTAAAAAAAAAAAAAAGAGTATTGAATTGGGAGCAAACCCAATGTCCAGAAAGAGAATAGATGCAGAAATGGTGGTCTATGCACAGAATGGAACCCTACTCAGGAATAAAAA